>NW_026040044.1:3517500-3547500 GCF_023375975.1 Astyanax mexicanus
CCAGTTCATCTCTTAAACCCCTACTCTAAAATCGGTCATCTCTCAAACAAACCCCCACTCTGAACAACTTAATGTAAATCAAACACCCACTCTGAAGTAGCTCATCTCTTAAACCCCCACTCTGAATGAGTTAATCTCTAAAACAAACCCCCACTCTGAATAAGTTCAGCTCAAACCCCCACTCTGAATGAGTTCATCTCAAACCCCCACTCTGAATGAGTTCATCTCTTAAACCCCCACTCTAAATGAGTTCATCTCAAACCCCCACTCTGAATGAGTTAATCTCTAAAACAAACCCCCACTCTGAATAAGTTCAGCTCAAACCCCCACTCTGAATGAGTTCATCTCAAACCCCCACTCTGAATGAGTTCATCTCTTAAACCCCCACTCTAAATGAGTTCATCTCAAACCCCCACTCTGAATGAGTTAATCTCTAAAACAAACCCCCACTCTGAATAAGTTCAGCTCAAACCCCCACTCTGAATGAGTTCATCTCAAACCCCCACTCTGAATGAGTTCATCTCTTAAACCCCCACTCTAAATGAGTTCATCTCAAACCCCCACTCTGAATGAGTTAATCTCTAAAACAAACCCCCACTCTGAATAAGTTCAGCTCAAACCCCCACTCTGAATGAGTTCATCTCAAACCCCCACTCTGAATGAGTTCATCTCTTAAACCCCCACTCTAAATGAGTTCATCTCAAACCCCCACTCTGAATGAGTTAATCTCTAAAACAAACCCCCACTCTGAATAAGTTCAGCTCAAACCCCCACTCTGAATGAGTTCATCTCAAACCCCCACTCTGAATGAGTTCATCTCTTAAACCCCCACTCTGAATAAGTTCAGCTCAAACCCCCACTCTGAATAAGTTCAGCTCAAACCCCCACTCTGAATGAGTTCATCTCAAACCCCCACTCTAAAATCGGTCATCTCTCAAACAAACCCCCACTCTGAACAACTTAATGTAAATCAAACACCCACTCTGAAGTAGCTCATCTCTCAAACCCCCACTCTGAATGAGTTAATCTCTAAAACAAACCCCCACTCTGAACAAGCTCATCTCTAAAATATACCCCCACTCTGAACCAGTTCATCTCTTAAACCCCCACTCTAAAATCGGTCATCTCTCAAACAAACCCCCACTCTGAACAACTTAATGTAAATCAAACACCCACTCTGAAGTAGCTCATCTCTTAAACCCCCACTCTGAATAAGTTCATCTCTAAAACAAACCCCCACTCTGAATAAGTTCAGCTCAAACCCCCACTCTGAATGAGTTCATCTCAAACCCCCACTCTGAATAAGTTCATCTCTAAAACAAACCCCCACTCTGAATAAGTTCAGCTCAAAGCCCCACTCTGAATAAGTTCAGCTCAAAGCCCCACTCTGAACTAGTTTATAACTTAAACCCCCACTCTAAATGAGTTCATCTAAAACCCCCACTCTGAACCAGTTCATCTCTCAAACCCCCACTCTGAACGAGTTCATCTCTTAAACCCCCACTCTGAATGAGTTAATCTCAAACCCCCAGTCTGAACAACTTAATCTAAATCAAACCCCCACTCATCTCAAACTCCCACTCTAAACTACATTATCTCTAAAACTCCCACTCTAAACTACATTATCTCTAAAACTCCCACTCTAAACTACATTATCTCTAAAACTCCCACTCTAAACTACATTATCTCTAAAACTCCCACTCTAGGCTGTATAGGACAAAACTTCAGGATCAGTTAAGCACCTCTTATAAACTGTTTATTGCTGTTTTTTATAAAGTGATGGTATTTCTGGAAGACGGTTAGTGATGTTGACCTTTTGTACTCTGCAGAATCTCAGGCAGTGAACTGTGAAAGCTCATCATGAGCGAGAGCAAACATGACCTTAATAAGGAAGTTATTTTCCCACGTAATGGTGACACTAACAGGAAAGCGCGTTTGTGGTTCTCTTATCTGAAGAGCACACTAAAACTGAAACAGCCTGTTGTTCTTTAACCAAATCAGCATCTTCACAAATACACCCACCCAATCAGCACCACCACTCCACTCATCAAACAGCAGCAGATACTGCAGCAGTGCTGCTGGAGGTTTTAAACACTGTGTTAATCATCTCTCACTGTCCTCCACTCTATTACACACTCCTACCTACAGCTCAAACACCTGTGAACAGGCTTCAGGTGTAGGAGACACAACATTCCTTAAAAACTCTCTAAGAACTCCTTAAAAACTCCTTAAGAACTCCTTATGAACTCCTTAAGAACTTCCTAAAAACTCCTTTAAAACTCATTAAAAAGCCTTAAAAACTCCTTAAGAACGCCCTAAGAACGCCCTAAGAACTCCTTAAGAACTTCTTAAGAACTTCTTAAGAACTTCTTAAGAACTCCTTAAGAACTCCTTAAGAACTCCTTAAGAACTTCTTAAGAACTTCTTAAGAACTTCTTTAAAACTCCTTAAAACCTCGTAAAAACTCCTTAAAAGAACTCCTTAAAAGAACTCCTTAAAAGAACTCCTTAAAAGAACTCCTTAAAATAACTCCTTAAATAACTCCTTAAATAACTCCTTAAATAACTCCTTAAATAACTCCTTAAATAACTCCTTAAATAACTCCTTAAATAACTCCTTAAATAACTCCTTTAAAAACTCCTTTAAAAACTCCTTAAAAACTCCTTAAAAACTCCTTAAAAACTCTTTAAAAACTCCTTAAAAACTCCTTAAAAACTTCTTAAAAACTTCTTAAAAACTTCTTAAAAACTTCTTAAAAACTTCTTAAAAACTCTTTAAAAACCTCCTTAAGAATGCCCTAAGAACTCCTTAAGAACTCCTTAAGAACTCCTTAAAATAACTCCTTAAAATAACTCCTTAAAAGAACTCCTTAAAAGAACTCCTTAAAAGAACTCCTTAAAAGAACTCCTTAAAAGAACTCCTTAAAAGAACTCCTTAAAAGAACTCCTTAAGAACTTCTTAAAAACTCCTTAAAAACTCCTTAAAAACTCCTTAAAAACTCCTTAAAAACTCCTTAAAAACTCCTTAAAAACTCCTTAAAAACTTCTTAAAAACTCTTTAAAAACTCTTTAAAAACCTCCTTAAGAATGCCCTAAGAACTCCTTAAGAACTTCTTAAGAATTTCTTTAAAACTCCTTAAAAGAACTCCTTAAAAGAACTCCTTAAAAGAACTCCTTAAAAGAACTCCTTAAGAACTTCTTAAGAATTTCTTTAAAACTCCTTAAAAGAACTCCTTAAAAGAACTCCTTAAAAGAACTCCTTAAAAGAACTCCTTAAAACTTCTTAAAAACTTCTTAAAAACTTCTTAAAAACTTCTTAAAAACTTCTTAAAAACTTCTTAAAAACTCCTTAAAAACTTCTTAAAAACTCCTTAAAAACTTCTTAAAAACTCTTTAAAAACCTCCTTAAGAATGCCCTAAGAACTCCTTAAGAACTTCTTAAGAATTTCTTTAAAACTCCTTAAAAGAACTCCTTAAAAGAACTCCTTAAAAGAACTCCTTAAAACTTCTTAAAAACTTCTTAAAAACTTCTTAAAAACTTCTTAAAAACTCTTTTAAAAAAACTCCTTAAAAACTCATTAAAAACTCCTTAAGCCTGTTCACTCTCTTAATAATTTCAGATTAGTAACTGCAATCAACCCCAAATTCTGCATGTTTGAAAATAGACAACCGTAATAAAAAAAAAAGTTTAAATTTAAAAAGATTAAAATTTATTTTAGGACATCACCATTTTAATATTTTTGTTTCTAATATTCCGACAGCTGCAGATTTACTTTAATTATTTTTTTTATTTTACATTTTCTAATACAATTATGACTTTTAGTAACATTTCTTACCAAACAAGAAATCTTTATATACAAATTGTTTTAACAGAATTACTAAAGATATATATGTATGTAATATGAATAAAAATGCACAAAAATGCTAACCTTTTAAAAACTTTCACCACCCAAATAACAAATCGGTACATCCTGTGGGACAATGGGTCTAAAAACTGTTTATTTGCCTTATTATTAATTATTTTTTAATTATACTTTTCATATTGACCAATTTATAAAAGTGAATCTAGCAGCTGTCTTTGAATTTCATGATAAATTGAGCAATAGAAATAAATGCTCAGAAATGAATTTAAATTAAAATTTTTTACAGTGATTATTTTAATAGCCTGTATAATTGGAGTTGGGGTAGTATAATCAGTAACAGAGATACGTATCTATGGGGAATAAAAACAGTAACAGTAGAGAGTTTAGTTTCTTACCTAGAATTCCTACCACCATGTAGCCGACAACCACCAGCATGAACAGCACACAGCAGATGATATCAGTGCAGCTCCTAAACAACAGCAAAAAGCGGGGTTCATATACTGTATATATATATATAAATAAAGCTCTTACTTTCCCTATTAAACAACATATCTCTTAGTTCTAGTGCTGTTTTTATACTATTTGCCTGATTTCACCAAATGTTTAAGTGATCACCGATCACCATCATTCAAAGGTTATTCACACTGTCCTGCATGATGATAATTTGACCCTTCTAAACCAAGTAAACCATTTCATTTAAACTTTTATTTAACATTCATTTAAAGCATTTTTAAACAGTGGTGGGATGCCCCCCCTTATATGTGAGGCTTATATGTGATTATTTTCCTCTGTTTCCTCCGTTGAAACAGATAAACTTGATTTTTTCCACGACCAGAGGATGAGTCTGTTTTTCTACATGGTTGTTTAATTAACTAATGAGAAGCTACTCCCTGCATCAGTTAGGGTTAAATAAGTTGAAACATATTCGCTCATGCAGTAATTATTACCCATGGGAGGCTCTTACCTGTTTTTCTTTATTTAAACGCAGGTAGTGTCCTTTTTTTTTGGCCAAGTAGTCTTTTTTTTTTTACATAATCATAAATCATATCGACAGTCATAGTTGTAGGCTAAGTTTAGACACTCATCATGGACATGAAATTCAACTCCATGTTCATATGAGTGATGTAATCAGGGGTAAAATACACAGACCCAAGAACACTGTACCAACTGTTAAGCATGGTGGTGGGAGCATCATACTCTGGTTAATTTGGTCTATCAGTTCCACTGGCAGCTACAAAGCCCCAAAGTGAACTAAATAATTAAAAACTTATGAGAAATATATAAGAGTTTTGCAGAATAACCAGAAGTTGGGAGCTACTAAAGTGTCTAAACACGAAGAAACTCGCTGAAAAGACATTTTAGCCTTGTGACAAATGACAAAAGTAGCTTTTTGAAATGTTGTGAAACGATAATGACCTTGGTGAATCATTATATTACCCTGATGACTAAAGAAGTTAATAAAAAACATATTAAAATAAAAGGGTGTATACCAGTGTTCTCGAACCCTGGTCCTGTACATTTTAGAGGTTTCCCTGCTTTAACACACCAGCAGTAGCTCTGAAAGTTTTAGTTTATGAGTTAAATAGTTGAATTAAGTGAGCTTGGTGAAGGAAAACCTATAAATTTGCAGGGAAATGTGGCATCAGTACCATTAAAGAACCATGCATATAGACATATATGTTCTCAACACACACACACACACACACACACACACAATCAATACTAACCTATTATGAATTGGTCCATTGAATGTCGGATCAAATTGGGCAGCTTCACCTGAAAGACAAAAGTGTTTTATTATTATTATTATTATTATTATTATTATTATTATTATTATTATTATTATTGTTATTTTTATCAGCTGTACATTTTATTATGTATTACGTGCACCAAAAAATGAAATAATCATTGTATTATGCATGAAAGAGAGTTTGAATGGCAGAAAATGCTGATACATTTTGTTTGTGTATGATGGAAATATTGTGATTATAACATTTTTCAAGAAATATATTGTGATATAGATTTTGTACCATATCGTCCAGTCATACTCTAGCTCCATATTCCACATTCAACTCGTCGTTAAAGAAACCTGCCAGCAGTTTTTTGGTGAGATTTAATCCATATATCAGCATAAATAAAAAATCATTTATCTTCTGAACTCGGCAGCAGTAAACTTATGACATGTTCACATCGCTAAATACATTCAATTTTCACATTAATCACATGTGTTCATGTAAGGAATTTGACAGCAATAATAATATTTTTAACACATTTTATAATTGTAGTTAATACACACACATTTCTGAAGTGTAATTTATAGTAAATATAATGTAAATACAGACGTGGTTCATCAATCCATCCACACTGAAATATAATAAGAGCAGTATTTTAATATGTTGACTGTTAAACCCGTTCAGCAGGAACTGAAACTAATAAAACATTCATCCTTTATTTACTTTACCCAGAGAAAAAGCATCAGCTAACCAAACACTGATCACCTGACCTCCATCCACACCTCACACATCACTATACATCACTATACTATAATATATTATACTATACTACACTATACTACACTATACTATACTACACTATACTATACTACACTATACTATATTATACTATACTACACTATACTATACAATACTATACTATACTATACAATACAATACTATACTACACTATACTATACTACACACTATACTATACTATACTACACTATACTATACTATACTATACTATACTATAATATATTATACTACACTACACTACACTACACTACACTAAACTACAATATACTATACTATACTATACTATACTATACTATACTATACTATACTATAATATACTACACTACACTACACTACACTACACTACACTACACTACAATACACTACAATATACTACACTACACTATACTATACTACACTATACTACACTATACTATACAATACTATACTATACTACACTATACTATATTATACTACACTATACTACACTACACTACACTACACTATACTACACTACACTATACTACACTATACTATACTACGCTATACTATACTACACTATACTATACAATACTACACTATACTACACTATACTATATTATACTACACTATACTACACTATACTACACTATACTATACTACACTATACTATACTATATTATACTATACTATACTATACTACACTATACTATACTACACTATACTATACTACACTATACAATACTATACTATACTATACTACACTATACTATACTATATTATACTACACTATACTACACTATACTACACTATACTATACTACACTATACTATACTATATTATACTATACTATACTATACTACACTATACTATACTACACTATACAATACTATACTATACTACACTACACTATACTATACTACACTATACTATACAATACTATACTACACTATACTATACTATACTATACTACACTATACTATACTACACTATACTATACTATACTATACTATACTACACTATACAATACTACACTATACAATACTATACTATACTATACTACACTATACAATACTACACTATACAATACTACACTATACAATACTATACTACACTATACTATACTACGCTATACTATATTATACTATACTACACTATACAATACTATACTATACTACAATATACTATACAATACTATACTATACTACACTATACTATACTATACTACACTATACAATACTACACTATACAATACTATACTATACTACACTATACTACACTACACTACACTATACTATACTATATTATACTATACTATACAATATTATACTATACTATACTATACTGCACTATACTATACTATATTATACTATACTATACAATACTATACTATACTACACTATACTACACTACACTACACTACACTATACTATACTATACTACACTATATTATACTATACTATGCAATATTATACTATACCATACTACACTATACTGTACTATATTATACTATACTATACAATATTATACTATACTATACTAAACTTCACTACACTATACTATATTATACTATACTATACAATACTATACTATACTATACTATACTATACTATACTACACTATACAATACTATTGTCTACCTGTAATTAATTCTATATAACATTTGAATAAACATTAATAAACTCAGTGATCAGTGAGAGTATCTACCTGTAATTAACTCTATATAACATTAGAATACTAAACCCAAATAAACATGAATAAACTCAGTGATCAGTGAGAGTATCTACCTGTAATTAACTCTATATAACATTAGAATACTAAACCCAAATAAACATTAATAAAGTCAGTGATCAGTGAGAGTGTCTACCTGTAATTAACTCTATATAACATTAGAATAAACATTTATAAAGTCGGTGGTCAGGTGGTGTTGTTGGTCATACTGGTTTGTTGTTTATAGCTGCAGTAAGTCGTGACTCCATAGAGCTGCTGCCTGGCAACCATGATGCTTTTGCTTTTTTTTATTCAGAGAGAGAGAGAGAGAGAGAGAGAGAGAGAGAGGCCTATGATCTATGGAACAATGCACCAGGAGTAAAGCAGCATAAAGTTATCCAAAAGCAGTGTGTAAGACTGGTGGAGGAGAACATGCAGATGCATATAAACTGTGATTAAAAACCAGGGTTATTCCACCAAATACTGATTTCTGAACTCTTAAAACTTTAGTATTGTTGTTTAGAAATGAATATGACCTTTTTTTGCATCATTTCAAATCTGAAAGCATTTTCGTAGTTTCTGTAATAAATGCTCTAAATGACAATATTTTTGGAATTTGAGAGAAATATTGTTGAGAAATTGATGGAATAAAACAACAATGTTGATTTTACTCCAAAATACACCTATATAACCCAGTAATAAAATCAGAGAAATTGAATATATTAAATATATACAACTACATATGTCCCCACTCTTTAACTATAAACTTATACAGTTATTTATTAAAATCCTTCAGAAATGATATATTTTTGCATTGTTGTGTGACACCAAATCACATCTATGCTTTAAAAGTATAGATATTTTTCATAATAAATCCATAATATTTAAGTAAAATACATATTTTAGTTGTGTCCCTGTGCGTCACTCAGTCCTGTTACCGTAACACTTATTACCCCCTCTGAAATATCTTGAAAATTCATCTTGAAAACTCAGTGCTGTTACCTAAATTAATTCTTACATCTTACTGATTTATTTTTTATGTTCTCAGTGAGCTCATGCTGTTAGCATAGCCTCCATTCAGCTATTTTTCATGTTTTTGCTAATTCTATGCTGAAAACTCATTCCTATTACTTTCATCCTGTTATTCAAAACACAAAAAGTAACAGGAATGAGTTCCAGTAACAGGAATGAGTTCCAGTAACAGGAATGAGTTCCAGTAACAGGAGTGATTTTTTTTGTCTTAAATATCAGTTATTTGAGCATGCAGTCAAACATTTCTTTAAAATAAAGACTTTCTTGCTTTTAAACATGCTTTGTCTTAAGATTAGAAATCTTGTAAAAAATGGTTTGATCAGTACATGTTTTGAATAGTTAAATACAAACAAAATAAGTTAAATTTGTAACAACAAGCTAATAGCACCCATTCGGTGGAATGTATATATATTATTTATTATTTATTTATTATCTATGCACATTTATAAATGACTTATTAACGCTTATAAACACTAAATCAAGCCTTTCTGTAAAGTTTTAAACTAGTCAGTCTTTGTTAATGAGTTATTAATGCTTATAAACACTAAAATAGGCATTTATGTAAAGTGTATAACATGTCAGCCTTTATTATTTAAGTTATTAATGCTTATAAACACTACAATAGTCATTAATTTAAAGTGTAAAACAAGTCAGTCTTTATTAATTAGTTATTTACATCTATAAACACTAAATCAAGGCTTTCTGTAAAGTACAAAAGAGCTTAACATTTATTAATAAGTTATTAACGCTTATACACACTAAATCAAGCCTTTATGTAAAGTGTAAAACAGCTCAGTCTTTATGAATGAGTTATTAACGCTTATAAACACTAAATCAAGCCTTTCTGTAAAGTACAAAAGAGCTTAACATTTATTAATGAGTTATTCATGATTAATATATATATATATATATATATATATATATATATATATATATATATATATATATATATATATATATATATATATATATATACGGGGAGGTGAGTGCAGTGAGTAGCCCCCCCTCCTCCCAGACCCCTGGAATCAGGTCTTTCAGGTGTTTCCTTATCCTGCTGTTCATCTCAGTAACCCGTCCTTCAGGATCAACGGTCTGAAGATCCACCCCCCCCCCCCCCCCCCCCCGACCCTTCCCCTTCACCTGACCTGCTCTACAGCTCCAGGCAACCAATCAACACCTTCTACAGGTGGAGTTAACTGGTGCAAACCAAATAAATCCTTACTGTTCCTGATAGAAACAGAGCAGCGTTCAAACCTAAATACATCAGAATATCAGAGTATTTAAACCTGAACTCAGAGCAGCAGATATCAGCCCAGTCACGCCCCCTTTTACAAAACCAGTTAAACCAGTTTATTACAATCTGAGCTCCTACCAGATCCTATTACACTCAATTACCACAGAACAGGGGCAGAGCAACAGACAGAAACAGAGAGAGAGAGATACAAAATAAAAGAGTAGTGACTAAACAGGTCATCCTTTATATTCTCACTCTGATGTTTCATCATCTCAGGTGGTCTATGCACATTTATAAATGAGTTATTAACGCTTATAAACACTAAATCAAGCCTTTCTGTAAAGTTTTAAACTAGTCAGTCTTTGTTAATGAGTTATTAATGCTTATAAACACTAAAATAAGGCATTAATGTAAAGTGTATAACATGTCAGCCTTTATTATTTAAGTTATTAATGCTTATAAACACTAAATCAAGCCTTTATGTAAAGTGTACAACAGCTCAGTCTTTATGAATGAGTTATTAACGCTTATAAACACTAAATCAAGCCTTTCTGTAAAGTTTTAAACTAGTCAGTCTTTGTTAATGAGTTAATAACGCTTATAAACAATAAATAAGGCATACAATGTAAAGTGTATAACATGTCAGCCTTTATTATTTAAGTTATTAATGCTTATAAACACTACAATAGTCATTAATTTAAAGTGTAAAACAAGTCAGTCTTTATTAATTAGTTATTTACATCTATAAACACTAAATCAAGGCTTTCTGTAAAGTACAAAAGAGCTTAACATTTATTAATAAGTTTTTAATGCTTATACACACTAAATCAAGCCTTTCTGTAAAGTTTTAAACTAGTCAGTCTTTGTTAATGAGTTAATAATGCTTATAAACAATAAATAAGGCATTAATGTAAAGTGTAAAACAGCTCAGTCTTTATGAATGAGTTATTAACGCTTATAAACACTAAATCAAGGCTTTCTGTAAAGTACAAAAGAGCTTAACATTTATTAATGAGTTATTCATGATTAGTAAAAAACAGCTTTACTGTAAAGTGTAAAACAAGTCAGTTTTTATTAACATGTTATTAAGGCTTACAAACACTATAGTAGGACTTACTCTAAGTGTAAAAGAGCTCAGCCTTTATTAATGACTAATTAATGCTTATAAACACTACAATAGGCATTATTGTAAAGTGCAAAACATCTTTGCTTTTATTAAGGATTTAACATTTATGAACACTTCCAAGCCTTTCTGTAAAATTTAAAACAGCTCTGTCTTTATTAATGGTTTATTAATGCTAATAAACACTAAATCAAGCCTTTCTGTAAAGGTCTAAACTAGTCAGTTTTTAATAATGGTTTATTAATGCTAATAAACACTAAAGCAGGGCTTTACTGTAAATTGTAAAATTTATCAGTCTTTATTAATGAGTTATTAATGCTTATAAACACTAAAGTAGACCTTACTGTTAAGTGTAAAACATTTTGCTCTTTATTAATAAGTTATTAATGCTTACAATAGAGCAGGCATTATTGTAAAGTGTAAAATGAGGCATGATTTATTAATGAGTTATTAACACTTATGGACACTATTGTAGGCCTTACTCAAGTGTAAAAAGTCTTTTTTACTGAGTTAACGCTTATATATATTTTATTATAAACTGTCCTAAATGTCCTTTGGGGTCAATGATGTATCTATCTATCTGTCTGTCTGCCTGCCTGTCTTTCTGTCTGTCTGTCTGTCTGTCTGTCTGTCTATCGACTAAATTAAGTCTTTCTGTAAAGTGTAAAACTAGTCATTCATTATTAATGAGTTATTTACACTTATAAACACTACAAAAGTCATTAATGTAAAGTGTATGTCAGTCTTTATTAATGGGTTATTAATGCTTATAAACACTACAATAGGCTTTAATGTAAAGTGTTAAACAATTTGTTTATCAATGAGTTACTAACACTTATAAATAATAATAAATAATAATAATGAAGACTCTACAGAACCGGGGCATTAACCACAACAACACTGATAAACACATTCTATTTATAAAGGGAGTGTGTGTGTGTGTGTGTGTGTTGCAGCAGATCTTTGAGTGTAATGTTTAGTATGGTCATTATTCTGAGCTCTAACACAGGTTATGAGACAGAGCACTGTCACTGTGGAGTCATTTCCCCTTACAGAACCCACCCAGATCATAGGTTAACTACCTAACACACACACACACACACACACACACACACACACACACACACACACTTAAAGAGCACAGACCTCTAAGCGTATCAGATCCTAAAGATTAGTTACTGAAATGGTAGATATATCTGAAATATTATAAAAAAAATGCAATTAACTATTTGTATTATTTATAAATAGTGTATATTTTATAAATAGTAAAACTATTTATATATTTAACATATAATTACAATAGCTAATATATAGTTAAACAATCACTTTCTTTTAAAGATCAAACCTTTAAATTTAAATATCCAATAATTAAAGAAATTAATACTGTAAAGTAGGGGTGGGCAATATTATATCGTATACAATATATCGTGACACAGAAATATCGTGATATTAAAAATCCATATTGTGATAATAGAGATGTTCTGTCTTTATTTACTGTGAAGCTTTAGGTGTATTTATTGTATAATTCTTTCAGTTTGCAGTTTATATGCATGCACTAAATATTCTGCAATATTATTGGCTGCATTATATTATTTTATGCTATATTATTTATTTTGCCACATTACGATTATACTGTTATACTCTTATACTATATTCCTGAAATTAATTAATTATTTTAGTTTTTCTATATCGCCAAGTATATCGTTATCGCAAAAATACCCTGAAATATCGTGATATTAGTTTAGAGCCATATCGTCCACCCCTACTGTAAATATCACTTTATTGGCACCTTACTGGAAACGCTGGGTAACACTGAGCTTAATAACACTGTTCTTAATTATTGTACTATAAGGTTGATATATTTCTATACAGTTATTTAAAAACACATCACCGCTCTGCACTGCTATCAGAACTGGTCTTAGTTATAAACTCTCTGGTGTTCATATGCTTTTTCCTTTTGTTTGAACAGGAACAATGAATACAAATAACAATGTGATAATAGCTCTGTGTAATCTGAACACTTCTGAAGTGAGTCAGTACTGAGTTCCCATGATCCATTAGTGCTAAAGTATCAGCGAGAACCTGGTGATTAAACAAGCATAACAATACAGGCATTTAGATTATATATTATATATATGTATTAAACACAGAGTGATCTATTTTAAGCGTTTATTTCTTTTATTGTTAATGATTATGAAGCTTACAGCCAATAAAAACCCAAAAATTAGTGTCTCAGATAATTAGAATATTATATAAAACCAACTGTACTTTTGAAACGCAGTGTGGGCAGTGTGCCAAGTCCTGCTGGAAAATGAAATCCGCATCTCAATAAAAGTTGTCAGTAGCAGAGGTTCAGTATGGAGTGCTGTAAGATTTTGTGTGAAAATAAAACTGAACTGACTTTAGACTTGATAATAAAACACAGTGGAGCAATAAAAGAAATAAAAGCTTAAAATAGATCAAACACGTCTATATACATCTATATAATACGTAAGTTTCACATTTTGAATTAAATTGAATTACTGAAATAAAATATCTTTTCAATGATATTTCTTCAAATGATTTTCTAATTTTTAAATATTTCGATTGCTTAAATCAAATTTCAGGAAAAACATATTTAAAATATGAATAAAATAAAAGTTGATATTCAAGTATATGTTTTTTTTTTACATTTAACTGAAATAAGTAAAAGTACAAAATTCTCTGTTGAATGTAACCCTACACCCAATCCTAACCCAAACTCTAATTTTAACATTTTAGAATTAGTTCTATACAAAATAATAATCACTTACATTATTAACTAAGAGTTAAGTTGCATTTAATAGACAGTTAATTGAATATTAGTTGAGCATCTATAAGGCATCTCTAATGTACCATCCAAATAAAATGTTGCCAAAAAAGATTTTACTTTTTATCCAATCAGAAGAGTGGGATCTAACCACACTGCTACTATCTAGTGGGCGGGGCATAAATACAACACTTAATGAACCACTTCTGACACCAACCTTTACATTACATTACATCTGTACACTAATGATTAAGTATTAATTCAGTGCTGCACAACAAACTATTGTAATTCAATAAAATATAGATATTTTGTTACACCACTATGACCCATATCCCATGACTTTTGGCATCTGGAACACTCTGAGTGAAGTGCTGTTAGTAACTGAGGGAAATCCGTTGGGTTTAGGTGGTGCTGAGTGTGTTTATATGGTATATATATTAGTATCTGTCTGTGTGTATTCAGAGTAAATATAATTAAATAATTAACTGATAAAACTCAGCCAGATCCTCCTTATCAGGGTCTGAATATTTACTCAGCCTCTTTATCTCTCAGATAAACTGATAAAATATTGATTGATTAGTGTCTCAGACCTGGATTCAGCCCAAATCTAGACCAATCACAATCCTCAGCTCAGAAACGTCTAAAATCCAACCTGAAAATTGCATAATAAACATGGAACCTTCTTGATAGGTGCTGTAGAAACATCTACACAAATTTCACACAGAAGTGAGGACCTCATCTAATATGTTTTTTTTTTAGTTGACATGGTTCTGCCTACGCAGATGAGCCATAACATTAAAACCACCTTCCTAATACCTTTAGATTCCCCTTCTGACACCAATATTGGGGCTCTGATTCAATAAGCAATGGACTCCACACAGGACCTTTGACTAATAAAACTAATAAAAGTAACTTTTCTACTAAAATTGGGGATGTAAATGTTTAATCGTCAGTAATAATCAGTAATGCATTATTATTTTTTTTATGCAAGTGAAACACGAAGCACATGGAGCAGATCGAACACTCAGACTCGCTCTGGCAGTTTTACACTTACTAATTTATTAGTTCATACATAAACTAATGCAGCACCAAAGCACATTTCTACCGTTACTCACAGAAATCAGTCAATATTTTTCTTTATTTAATTTATTTTCTACATTGTAGATTAATATTAAAGAGGAAATGGAGGAGCTAATGAATGTGATGAGGTCATGTGACCGAGAAAAAAGCCTAAAACTCCAGTTTTTTTCAGTTGCAGTCTGGATGCAGGAGTTTTATCACTAGAAGAGTAGAAGTGTGAAATATTTTACACAGAGAAACTAATCCCGTCCGGATAGTGCTAAAGAGGCTAATTCTGTATTATGGGGGATTTATGAAACAATATAACAATATTATACCATTGACTAATGATTAATAACTGATATTTTTTACATTTTTAGAAACTAAAAAAGTAAACATTTGACTGGTTTAAAGTTCGTATTTACTAGCGATTTACTAATGTTTAAATTCTGATGAGCTAGGGATTTGTTCACATCTACTGATCATTAGTTAAAAATATATTAATGAAAATTATTATAAAGTGTTACCAAGTGTTGTCGACCAAACTCTAGCTCTACCCACTATAACTAATGATTATTTTGGTAGAAAAAGTTGACTAATCTGCCAATTATTCTTACGATTAATCGATTAGTCAACAAGTATTTCTGCCATGGCTCCTGTTTCTAGCTTTCACTATTACTTCAAAACAATAGAAACAGCTGAACATAAAATTTAAATGCCCTTCAAACGTCCAGAACATTGTGCTTTAAATGTGAAAGGTGTTTATATTTACTGAGGAAATGTGAAATCTGTTGTGATTGGGCACTTTTGGACACATAGGCAGTGTTTTTGTCACCCGTAATTTGTGTAGTGCTACTAATTGATGATTAGTCGACAACGAACGTTTGGAGTCAACAAATATTTATAATTAAGACTGTTGATTATAGCAACTAATCGTTGCAGCCCTAACCCAACGGCGCTAACGAGGTAAATACTAAGTCTAGGAACTCTACACATAGTCTAGAAACAGAAAAAAAAATCAGAACACAGTGTTTAGAAAGACTAAAATTCCAAACACATATTCTAGAAACACTAAAAATTCCAAACAAAGTCTAGAAACATAGTTAAGAAAGATCATCAGGACTCCACTGCCCTCCCTGCAAGATCATCAGGACTCCACTGCCCTCCCTGCAGAGCATCTACCACCACAGAGTCCACAGGAGAGCTGCATCCATCCTCAAAGACTCCACCCATCCCCAGCATGGACTGTTCACACTTCTGCCCTCAGGCCGGAGGTACAGAAGTGTAAAATGCAAGACCACCAGGTTAAAGAACAGTTTCTTCCCCACGGCCATCAGACTCTTGAACACACCTAAGGAATGACCCTGCCTTCAGACTCTAAACACACCTCAGGTATAACCCTGGGATCAGACTCTTGAACACAACTCAGGAATAACCCTGCACTTTACTTCAACATGTTTACATTGCAGCCGTCACTTTACTGTTAATCTTTTTTTAATATATATAGTTAATGTCCATAACTGCATTATTTCGCACTTGCACTTTTTTTTATACATTTCTTTGCTTAAGTAACTTTTATTTTTTTATGTCTTTGACAATTAGTTTAATATTTATAACCTTATTGTATTTTTTTTTTGCACTTTTTCTATCTTCTATTTGGCATTCTTGGCGAAGAGCAAAGAAAGAATTTCATTGTACACTGAAACACGTTTCTGTACTGTACATATGACAATAAACACTTTGAATCTTTGAAAGAAACTGTACAAATTCCAAAGGCACAGGCTAAACAAATTCCTAAAACATAGTGTAAAAACGATTACGTTTAGAGAATTTACAAAACTCACATTTCAAACAGTCCATTCTTTCCACAAAGAATTTAGAAACTCTACAAATTCCAAAAATCTGAAATCTAGAAATGGAACAATTCCAAAGATTTAATTTAGAGGTTCCGGAAAAAAAATCTAAAAACTTAAATTTGAAAGACCCCATTAATTCATTCAACCCACTAATCTCTCACCTGATTCATTTATTTATTAAAAGTTGAGTTTTAAGCAGGCAGTGTTCAGTACTGCACTAATGACCCACTAACATACTGGAACCATGAGTTCTGTTATTCCCAGCAATCAGAACCACACCCTTATATACACTATATATATATACACCAGTAAATATTAACCCAGCCGTCATCACACACTACACACCTTATTACTGCTTTAATAACACACACACTACACACACTGTACACACACAGAGAAGTAAAAGTCTCTGTGGGGCAGGTAAGCGGAGGTCAGATCTTCAGGAAACGAGTCCAGCAGGAACCCTGGAGATCATTAGTAATCACAGACCAGTCAACTCATGCGTCATTCAGTCGCTGGCATTAAGCCCGTATCTGGCAACCCGTGTTTATCTTGATTTTCAGTGTAAAATGAAGTGAATGTTTTCTGGCCTCTATCCTGTTTTGTAGGAAGTAATTACAAAATCCAAAGATTCCAGATTCCAGAGTCTAGAAATTCACAAATTCCAAACAGTCCCTTCTTTCCACAGAGTTTAGAACCTCTACAAAATCCAAACTCTGATTTAACACACATTTAAGAGACTCTACAAACTTCAAACTGTTCATTCTTTCAGAGATTAGAAACTCAAATTCCAAAGACTCCATTCATTCCAAACACAGAGTTTAGAAACTCTACAAATTGCAGGAAACTGGGTAGGTATTTGGTTGACCGAGTTCAGGAATATAAACTGAATTCAAGGTCTGAAAACTTAAGTCTAAATACTAAGTCTAGAAACTCTACAATTTTTAAACAGTCTATTTTCTCCACACAAAGTTTAGAACCTCTGATAAACTACACAAACTTACAAAACTCTACAAATTCCAAATACATTGTTTAAAAACTCAGAGTTTAGTAAATCCACTGATTCAGTTTAATTAACTGAAACAGTTCATTTTTTCCACACAGTTCAAGCAACAACAAACTCTACAAAACAGATTTAAGAAACTCTACAAACTCCAGTCTTTTTTCTAAGATTAGAAACTTTAAACACACATCGAAATTTCAAACAAAGTCTTAAAACTATACAAATTCCAAACACAGTCTAAAAACTGTACACAGTCCTAACACAGTCAAGAAACTCTACACCTTCCTAACACAGTCTAGAAACTCTACACGGTCCAAACACATAGTCTAGAAACTCTACACCGTCCAAACACATAGACTAGAACCTCTATATTTTCCAAAGATTACATTAAGAGAGTCTAGAAAATTCCAAACAATCCATTCTTTCCTTACAGAGTTAAGAACCTCTACAAACTTCAAACACAGATTTTGGAAAATCTACAAATTCGGAACACATAGTTTAGAAACTCCACAAATTTGAGGAAATTGATGAGGTATTTAGTTCATCAAGTTTGGAAATAGTAACTAGATTCAGGTCTGAAGATCTAAATGGTCTAAATGCTGATTCAAGAAACTCTACAATTCAAAAGATTCCATTTACAAAGTCTAGAAAATTCACAAATTCCAAACAATTTCACACAGAGTTTAGAAACTCTACAAATTTGGTTTAAGAAACTCTACAAATTTGGTTTAAGAAACTCTACAAATTCCAAACTGATTCTAGAGCCTATAAACATCCCAAACCCAAACACAGAGAATACACATTCCAAACACAGTGTCTAGAGAATGTGAACATCTCAAAGCACAGAGCAGAGATAAATATATCCCATACAGCATCAAGAGACCAAACCTGCCCCAGAGCAACAGCCTGGAGACCAATCAGCTCATCAGACCATCATATCATATAATCCAGAATATATAAAAAACACAACACACATCCCAAACCCAAATCCCTTAAAAATCTCTTAAATTCAGTTCAAAGCTAATTCTAAACTCCACATTATACTTCTAGTGTTCTAGTGTTTAATGACCAAACATTGAAACATGATATATGTACATATAGTACAGGTATATGACAATTTAAGGGAAGAAGAACAGAAGAATATTTTCAGAAATTCTAAACACACAGTGTAGAAACTCTACATATTCTAGACACACAGTGTAGAAACTCTACATATTCTAAACATACAGTGTAGAAACTCTACATATTCTAAACATACAGTGTAGAAACTCTACATATTCTAGACACATACAGTGTAGAAACTCTACATATTCTAGACACATACAGTGTAGAAACTCTACATATTCTAGACACATACAGTGTAGAAACTCTACATATTCTAAACATAGTGTAAAAACTCTACAAATTCCAAACAAATAGCCTAAAAACTCTACACATTCTAAACAAATAGCCAAAAACTCTACACATTCCAAACAAATAGCCTAAAAACTCTACACATCCCAAACAAATAGCCTAGAAACTCTACAAATTCCAAACAGTGTAGAAAATGTACGAATTCCAAACACAGTGTAGAAATTTTACAAATTACAAGCAAATAGTCTAAACTCTACAAATTCTAAACATAGAGTGTAGAAACTCTACATATTCTAAACATAGAGTGTAGAAACTCTACATATTCTAAACATACAGTGTAGAACCTCTGCATATTCTAAACAGACAGTGTTGAAACTCTACAAATTATAGGCAAATAGCCTAGAAACTCTACAAATTCCAAACACAGTGTAGAAACTCTAAAAATTACAAACAAATAGCCTTAAGACTTTATAAATTCCAAACAAATAGCCTAGAAACTCTACAAATTCCAAAAAACACACTGTAGAAACTCTACAAATTCCAAACACAGTGTAAAAATTCTACAAATTCCAAACAAATAGTCTAGAAACTGTACAAATTCCAAACACAGTGTAGAAACTCTACAAATTCTAAACAAAAAGCCTTAAACCTTTAGAGATTCCAAACCAATAGTCTAGAAACTCTACAAATTCCATTTTAATAAATTAAAACAAACAAAAACAATTAAAACAACATTCATTACAGTATGAATGCATGACACAGAGAAAAGATCAGAAACTGCTGGAGGAAACAGGTAGAGAGTTTTATCCTCTCTTAATTACACCATAAAGAGTGGAGTTATCTTAATGGCTTTATAACCTCTCCTGTTTTCCACAGAACGGTTTGGGGAAGATTTCAGGATGAATTACAGGAAATACGGCTGCGTTTCTGCTGATCTGAGATCAGTCTGAGAGCTATAAGGAAGAGTCTGCTCTGAGGGGGAGTGGAACTGATGCTGTACTGATTTACCAGCCAAAGCAGTTCTCACGTACGTCAGAACCCAGCTCTGCTTTATCTCAGCGTTTCCTCAACACCATACAACCTCCCACTAACAGAACCTGCACCTGATAATACCTCACCACCACCACCACCCAGACCTACAGCCATAACAGACCTGCGGCTTATCAAAACCAGGCTAATGAGGCCTGATTACAGAGCTCTGACTGAACCAGACTAAGTACAAATATTTCATTACGTTACTTAAGTATAAAGGTAGGTTATCTATACTTTACTGTAGTAATTAATTATTTTAATTACACAATAATCTGAACTTTCTACTCCATAAATTTTAATAAAAACAGCCTCTTTACTCCTGTTTCATTTCAGCTGGTTTTCATACCAGCTTCTCATCGTTCAATAAAACCCCTATCCAGATAAATCTCTCCATCCAGATAGAGAGAATCTGATTCTGATTGGATGTAGAGAAGTATAAACATATACCATTCCGACTCCTTATTGGTTTATACTGTATTCATGAAGAGACTCAAGAGACAAACTCCAGACAAACTCCAGACCAACTAAACTTCTTTAATATATTTACATTCTACTAAAATACATTCATTTACATATATGCAGTATATATCAGCATATATGCAGCTGAAACACTAGAGAACAGCCGAGTGCAAAATCCCAAATTATATTATCATCATTAACATTTTAATATTTTAACATTATAGTCATTAAAGTTTTTAGATAAATGTGTTTTGTGGAGGGGTGGGTTAGTGCACTATAGGACTCTGTAGGCGTGGCCTAAGCTTTTGTTCTTAATGGCTTTATTTTTTCTCCTTATATTACTTTTACTTTTATACTTTAGGTACTTTTTAAACCAGTACTTTTTTTAAAATACCTTTACTTAAAGAAGTATTTTATTAAACCCTAGTATCTATACTTCTACCTACAGAGTAATCACACCTGGAGGCAATAATGAGATGATAATTAGTGGTTGTAGATAAAATCTGCTGGATTGTAGCTCTCCAGGATTAGCTGCTATGATACTACTTCATTGAAGTACAGCCCAGAAACACAGAAGACTTTCAGAGCAGTTTGGAGGACGCAGCTGATGTATCCTTCGCGGCCCTCAGTTACAATTCAATGCACTCATCCAATATGAAAGAAAAAAAGAAAAAGGCAACATGAAAATTGGACGAAAGCGTCGGGAAACTAATCATGTTCGTTTAAAATTTTTTTAAAATTATTTTACACCTCAGTGTGATCACATGACATCACAATAAAGCCTTGTAACCCTGCGTTCACACTGGCAGGCGACAGGCAACCATTAATTTCCTATGAAGAACACAACTTGTAGCCAGCACGGCGTGTGAAGCGATATTCTAAGCGACATACTGGCCAAACAAATGTTTTAGACCAATCACAGACAAGGAGGTACAAGGTCCTCAGCTTTTGCTCTATGAAGGTTTGATTCCCACCGTTATTCGTTCATATCCCAGCAGTGTGAACAGTAGGGGTGGGCGATATGGCCCTAAAATAATATGACAATATTTTTCATGGTATTTTCGTGATAAAAATACTCTTGGCGATAAGACAAAACAGTGAACTAAATTCTCAAGAATACACTACTGCAATAAAATAAAAATTATTACTTGTATTACTGCATACATATTGCACAGCCTTAACGGAGATATTAAAAAACAGCAGTAAAATAAATGATACTGGACCGATATAATCTATGGTCTCTAGTAGATTTAGGATAGGAAATAAGAACAGTGTGAAAAAAGTAGTACCCTGATGAGATCATTAGGGGTGGTTGATATGACACCATATTTCAGGGAATAAAATCATTCACGATATTCAACAATATTGGCGATATTATCACGAACAATACGATATGGCACATCCCTAATGAACAGTTCTAAAAATAGCAGAGAGGATTATAGCTGCTCTTTCTGCTCGCAGTTTTGCTCAAATACTGGGAAATTTGGAGGAAAATGAAGCGTGGAAGAAAGTAGTGGATAGCTCAATAGATAAATAGCCAGCATGCTAACTGGACATGCCAATACACGCCCACTCGAGACAGCGCGGATATCCTCAAACAGCCTCAAACACACCCACAAGAGACAAAAACAATTAAGAAATATATTGCGATATATATTTTGACCATTTCGTCCAGCACTATAAAAAACATTGATCCAAACAACATAAATCTACTGATCATGTTCTTGATATTGAGTGTACAACCTGTAAAAATTCTTAACAGTGTTTGCATGCAGTTTTAGTGAAACTAAAGCAAATGTAATTTAAAATATATTTAATTAAAAAATATTAATTAGCCATATATCTCATATATATGTTTAAATGTTCCTACATAAATGTTTAAACTACATTTAAAGTATATTCAACAGATTTCTGGCCAATTTCATACACTGCAAACACATATGTGACTAATAATATAGAAATATATGAGCATGTGGGATATATTTCAATTGTACATATAATTATTTTCTGTGTGCTACTGTAGTTCACTCCTTCCACTCTGCTGGAGTGTTTTTCTCACACGACAGATAAAATAAATAAATAAAAAATAAAATAATATATTTAATATATTTTATATATATATATATTTCTGTGTGGGTTAATTTTTATTGTTAGGACATAAAAGTTGTATATTTGTTACATGAAAAAACAACTTAAGTTAAACAAGTTAAGTTAAACTTAAGGTTAAAGTAGTTTTTTTCTTACAACATACCCAGAAAATAAATATATTGTATTGTATTCCTTTATAAGTAAAATGCTTTTTAAATATTTAAAAATATACTGTTTCATCTGATACAATTGCAGAACACTAAGGAAAAAGTTTTCAAATAGATATGTAGAATCATTTTTAAAATAATTATTTCCTGTGTTATATTAAGCTCCATTACAGATTTATATTTATTAACTTGGCCAAAATATTTTACTACATCTAATGAAACTGATTTTTTTTTAAACTGGATTTTAAAAGTAAACGATATAGTTTAAATGTATCACACAAATTAAGGAATGCATCATTATATATTTAATTCCTCTGTGGGTTAATACATTTTATTTGAGGATATAATGTAAAGTATGATAATATATTTCTGATATATTTGAAAGTAATTTGCCTAAGAAGGAATACAGGCCCATATATTTCTGCCCATATTTACTACTAGATTAAGAAGACACTCGAGACACTTAAGAAGACACTCAAAACTAAAATTAAATATATATATATATATATATATATATATATATATATATATATATATATATATATATATATATATATATATATATATATAAAATATATATTAAAAGAAAATGAATATGTAAATACATGTGAAAAGTATGAAAATGGCAAAAGTATTTTTCCTAAAAATATAAGCATATATATGGGCGAGTATTACTTTAAACATATTTGTTTTTGATTCACTGTTTACTTTCAAATCAAAACACGTTTTATTGTGGGGTTCATAGGTTAATACTCATTTTTCAGGATTATAAAGTAGTATTTTATTTGATTACTTTTGCTGATGAAAGTGTTTATTACACGTAATCCACTGTTATTACAGTACAGATAGAGATATACTGGATTTAAGCAGTTTTATCCATTTTACTAAATATAACAGCTTTAATGTGAGTCTGAATGTGATGCAGGTGAGCTCAGGTGTTTCCTGCAGGTGAGTCTGATTACCTGATGTTAGAAATGATCAGACTGTAACACAAACAGCGCCATAACAACCAGTTTATCAACCAGTTTACCTCCAGTTCACCTCCAGTTCAACACCCAGTTCACCAGCGTTACTCACCATACTCAGCCTGCTGCTCTTCCTTCTTCCCTCCCATTCTGCTCTGAAGATCCACCACTGTCCTAAACCGTCTCTAAAAACCCTAAAAACACCAAAACCCTCGCGAACTGCAGCGCTCCTGCTCCTCAGCCTCCTCTACAGCTCCAATCTCTCCCTCTCCAGCGGTTACCAGCCCGCTGACGTCACCGAGCACCTGCAGCCCGATGCTGCTCACCTGGTACTCAAACGCCACGCCCACTTCCCCCCAAACTCTACTCACCTACGCCCTCTGGCGGTACTGTGTCTGTATGCATGCAACACCAACCTAACCTTACCTATCTACCTACATGGACTTCACTCATTGGCCTCCTGATTGGAAACACCTGTCCACTTCCTTGGACTTTACTCATTGGCCACTTTATTAGAAACACCTGCCTATTTACCTTCTTGTGGTTCCAATTATTGGCCACTTTATTGGAAACACCTAGCCACCTACCTCTCTGGACTTCATTCACTGGCCACTTTATTGGAAACACCTGCCTAGTTCCCTGGACTTCACTCATTGGCCACTTTATTAGAAACACCTACCTACATAGTTACTTTCTAGCGTTTTAATAACTGGCCAATTTATTGGAAACACTTGCCTATACACCTCGTTGTGCTTCCAAGCTGTGGCCAATTTATCAGAAACACTTACCTACTGCCTTCTAGAGTTTCAATAACTGGCCACTTTATTAGAAACACCTGCCTACATACTTATCTCCTATGGTTTCAACTCCTACCCAACAACCTCCTTGGACTTTTCTCATTGGCCACTTTATTGGAAACACCTGCCTATCTACCTTCTTTTGGTTCCAACTATTGGCCACTTAATTAAACATATCTGTGTACCGCCCTAGTCATCACTCACTGGCCACTTTATTGGAAACACCCTCCTATAAACCTCATTGTGCTTCCATGCTGTGGCCAATTTATTAGAAACACTTACCCACTTGCCTTCTAGAGATTCAGCAACTGGCCACTTTATTAGAAACACCTAATTACATACTTATCTCCTATGGTTTCAACACCTACCCACCAATCTCCTTGGACTTACTAACTGGCCACTTTACTGGAAACGTCTGTCTATCTACCTGCTTGGACTTCACTCATTGGCCACTTTATAAGAAACACTTACCCTCACTTACTGGCCACTTTATTGGAAACACCTGTCTACTTTCCTTGGACTTCACTCATTGGCCACTTTATTGGAAACACATACCCACCTACCTCCTTGAACTTTATTAGAAACACCAACCTACTTACCTCCTAGAGTTTCAAAAACTGGTCAATTTATTAGAAACACCTGTCTAACTCTTTCTCGACTTCACAAACTGGCCACTTTATTAGAAACACCTACCTACGTACATGCTTACTTCCAAGGGTTTCAGTAGCTGGCCACTTTATTGGAAACACCTGCCTATAAACCTCATTGTGCTTCCACATTGTGGCCAATTTATTAGAAACACTTACCTATGTACCTTTGAGAGTTTCAATTACTGGCCACTTTATTAGAAACACTCACCTATCTACATACTTCTAATACATTTTTAATATCTACCCACCTACCTACGTGAACTTTACTGACTGGCCACTTTATTGGAAACACCTGCCTATATACCCTGATTGTGCTTCCACTCTGTGGCCAATTTATTAGAAACGCTTACCTACTTACCTTCTAGAGTTTCAATAACTGGCCACTTTATTAGAAACATAACGTTACTCACTGGATACTTATCTCCTATGGTTTCAACACCTACTCACAAACCTTTTTCATTGGCCACTTTATTAGAAACACTAAAAGCTAGAGGTAAAAACAAGAATAAGCCACTTTTGTATCAAATAATATTTATTAAAACTAATAATAATAACGATGATGAAAAACATTCAGTCACACGTATTAAACTCGTCCAACCCACAGAACTTCAGTTCAGAACTGAGAAGAACATGAAAACGTAACACAGGGAACGAGCTGCAACCGTTTACACCCTACTGAGGGCACTAGATAGGGAGCACTGATCCGTTTGACACACAGGCAGTGTTCTATGTTCACATTACACGCCTTATTAATCAGTTTAGATCAGATTTGACCATTTTTGAAGGTTTACATTCATAAATGTAAGTGAATCTGTCACTGTAACAGTATGCATGATCTGATGTTTTCAGGGCTGTGTGGATATATAACATCTGATATTTATTAATCAAACTTAAGTCACTTTAATAGAAAAAAGTGGCCAAAATCTGATCTTTTTGGCCATATCTGACACGGGTGTGTCGTTTGTGTGGCAGTGTGAACGGCAAAAACAAACTCAATTCGACATGTCTAATTCTGTTCAACTTAAACTTAAATTCATCAGTTTTGTGTCCAAGAAAAGCAGCCCAAATAACACAACCAAATGCATTGTCTTCTCTGATTGGTCAGAGCTCTCTGAAAGGTAAATACAGGAAGAAGTCTCTTTGTGTTCCAACACAGCAACAATTTTGCTGCTACCCTTTTAAAATACAGTATTTTTAATGGGATGTTCATGTACTGAACTCTACACAAAGAGCATTCAGTGTAAACACAACTCAACTCCAGTAATTATCTGGTAATAAATCAGGGTAAACTGCACCTGAACATCCAATTAGCTTAAATAAAAGGAGTATATTTGACGGTCGGGTCAGATCGAGACAGGATCATGTTCTCACCTGCTCAAACGAACCACACCAAGAATGCAAACAAACCAGTTTGTATTTTACCTGGAACAAATAGTGCTGGTGTAAAAACACCCTAAGTCACTTCAGCCTGTGTAATGTGAACATAGTCTATGCAAGTCTTATAGTCTTAATTTGTATGCATGCCCTAAAGAACCATGAGGCTGTTCTATGTTCACACTGCCACTCCAAATCTGATTTTTTTTGGTGTATCTAGAAATAAAATCCAGATTTATTTTAGTAATCACATTTAGAGATGCTTTCAAATGCAATTATAATATGATTTTGCCTGCAGTCTGAACACAGCCTTTCCAAATGTATGATACAAATGTATGATTAGGGTCTTGTTTCACTTTGCATTTGTGTGTGTGTGTGTGTGTGTGTTCCTGTTCTTTCACACTTCTTCAGAACTCACTTAATCAAAGGCAGCAGCACCACTGTTTAAACAGTGACTCACATGAGAAAAATAAACAGCACCTTTCCATAAAGCTGCCCACAGAGGTCAGTCTGAAGGTCAAACACATCCGACTTGTCCAAAACATCTAAAACGTCCTTCACAACTGGAGACATGAATCTGGACTTGGATCAGCATCACCGTGCTTCTGATTAACTCTGATAAACCCTGTAGATTCAGATCTGAGTCACAGTTCAGCCCTTTAACCCCAAACACAGTCTGACTGCTGAGAAACATCCAGCGCCTGAGACCTGACTCCTCGTTTTACACTCGAGCCACGAGGCTAATGTAGCTAACAAGCTATAAAAGCTCATATCCCCACTGATTAGCACAGAAGATATGATGATAAAGTAGCTAACAAGCTATACAGCCTCAAATTCCAATAATTAGCACTGGAGCAAGGAGGCTAATGTAGCTAGCAAGCTTTAAAAGCTCATATCCCGCTGATTAGCACAAAAGCTATGAGACTAATGTAGCTTACAAGCTAACAAGCTATACAAGCTAACAAGCTATACTCCACAAATTAGCACAGAAGATATGAGGCTAATGTAGATATAAAGGAATTAAAGCTCATATCCCACTAAGTAGCACAGAAGCTATTAGGCTAATGTAGCTAACAAGCTATACAGCCTCAAATTCCAATAATTAGCACTGGAGCAAGGAGGCTAATGTAGCTAGCAAGCTTTAAAAGCTCATATCCCGCTGATTAGCACAGAAGCTTTGAGGTTAATGAAGCTAACAAGCTTTAAAAGCTCATATTCCAATAAATAGCACTGGAGCAAAGAGGCTAATGTAGCTAACAAGCTATAAAAGCTCATATCCCACTACTTAGCACAAAAGCTATGAGGCTAATGTAGCTAACAAGCTTTAAAAGCTCATATTCCAATAAATAGCACTGGAGCAAAGAGGCTAATGTAGCTAACAAGCTTTAAAAGCTCATATCCTGCAAACAAGCACAGAAGCTATGAGGCTTATATAGCTAACAAGCTTTAATAGCTTATATCCAACTGATTAGCACAGAAGCTATGGGGCTAATGCAGCTACCAAGCTATAAAAGCTCATATTCCACTAATTAGCACAAAAGCTATGAGGCTTATATAGCTAACAAGCTTTAAAGGCTTATATCCAACTAATTAGCACATAAGCTATGAGGCTAATGTAGCTAACAAGCTATAAAAGCACATAACCCACCAATTAGCATAGAACCTATGACATTACTGTAGATATAAAGCATCTAAAGCATATATTCCACTAATTAACACATAAGCTGTGAAGCTAATGCAGCTAGAAAGCTATAAAAGTTCATATCCCACTAATTAGCAAAGATATCCCATTAATTAGCACAGAAGCTATGAAGCTAATGTAGTAAACAAGTTATACAGGCTTATATCCCACTACTTAGCACTGAACACATGAGGCTAATTGTAATGAAAGCTGATACCCTACTAATTAGCTTTAGAGCTACAATGCTAACGTAGATAAAATGCAATAAAATACTTTGTTTCCTCACTAATCAGCAGTAAAGAAATGTGAGAAATGTAGTTCATATGCCAACTTTAACTTCTTTACACTGCAAAGCTAATGTAGCTAACATGCAATCAACACCATATAAATCAGCACTGGAATTGTAAAGCTAATGTAGTTAAAAAAAGAGCAATACTTTTACGCTAACTTATTAGCACTGAAGTTACAATGCTAACGTAGGTAAAAGCTTATAAGCTTTTATTAGACCTCTTTTACCTGCTGAGGGAACAGTTCAGATGGTTACAGGAGAGCATGGGGGGATTAAGACATGCAGTTAGTGGCATGCTAATTAGTGTACATGAGGTATTATTACTTGTTAGCCACATTAGCCCCGTAGCTCTTGAAGAAGTGAGCTTCAGACCCTGAACAAATCACAGCTGATCGACTGCATGTGGGGTTAACAGGGTAGAACTGTGTGAATCTGATTCTGCACTGGTTTGGCTGGAACTTGAACTGTTGTTGGAGGAACTGTAGGTCTTGGTTAGTGATTGTTCAGCGTTTGGTCCGTGATTGGTCAGTACCCTGCTTCCGTCAGGTCCTCTCCAGAAGTCATACACACAGCAGGGTTTAGGAGTTTCCCAGCATGCTCAGCGCCGGGTCGCTCCCGGACTCAGGACACGCCTCCACACGGGCGAGTCGGCTCTGCTCCAGGGCGATGGCCTCCGCCGAGTGTTTACACTTCTCAGATCCGCACTGACACGTGAAGTACTTACTCTTAATATCCCAGAACCGATCTCCATAATCAAACCTGATAGAAACAAACACACGATACAACTTAGTTTTAACAAACTATACATACAAATCATATATATGTACCGTAAATCCCTGTGGTGTACCTCAAGGTTCAGTGCGTGGACCTTTGCTGTTTTCATTCTACAGGTCCAAATATTAAAATGCATCTTGTAAATGCATTATTCCTCTACACAGCTTGTTTAGTCTCTCTAGTTCCGCCAAATAGAATGTAGTTATGTACCTCTG
>NW_026040044.1:4210000-4222728 GCF_023375975.1 Astyanax mexicanus
CTAATAACTCAACAACAACCAATGGGCTTCTAGAAATGGAATACCAGTCGATAGGCTTCTAATTGTCACTGTCCAATGAAAAACACTTATCTTCAAAACAGCAACTTTACAGGAGAGAAAAAAAAATTGTAAACTTTTAATGGAAGTCAATGTAAAAAGAGTTCATTTGAGGTCATTTTGAAGAGTTTCTATTGGTCCGTTCATTAAAAAACTTCAGCTCAGTGTAAGAGACAGTTTGTCTGTTCAAATTTTGTAGTAAACTAAAAATCGACAAAAACGGAGATAAGTGTTTTTCATAGGACAGCGACGTAATGCTTTCTGGTCAACCAATAGGCTCCTACAGTCTAAACGACTTTAGACTAAACACTAAGCCATAGGCCTCTAGACTCTAAACACTGCAAATAGTGTCGCTACAGACTAAACACCATATAGAAAGGGCTTTTATACATTTAACACTAATCATTTAGTCTGTAGAGGCTCTTTAGTTGTTTTTTAATCTGTAAAGACCCTTTTTGGTCTTTAATCTGTAAATAATCTTTGGTTGGTGTTAAGTCTGTAGAAACCATTTTTTTGGTTTTTAATCTGTAAAGACTCTTTGGTTGGTGTTAAGTCTGTAGAGGCTCTTTTGTTGGTTTTTAATCTGTAAAGACTCTTTGGTTGGTGTTAAGTCTGTAGAGACCCTTTTTTGGTCTTTAATCTGTAAAGACTCTTTGGTTGGTGTTAAGTCTGTAGAAACCTTTTTTTTGGTTTTTAATCTGTAAAGACTCTTTGGTTGGTGTTAAGTCTGTAGAGGCCCTTTGGTTGGTGTTTAGTTTGTAGAGGGCCATAAATTGACATTTATTTAACAGATGCTCATTGGTTCCATTGGTTGGTGTTTAGTCTGTAAAGGGCCATAAATAGAAATTAATTTAATAAATGTTCATTGGTTCCATTGGTTGGTGTTTAGTCTGTAGGCCAATTGAATGAGCCTCTATAGACTAAAGACTAAAGCCATAGGCCACTACAGTCTAAACACTACAGATTGTGTCACTACAGACTAAACACCATAAAGAGGGCTTCTATACATTTAACACCAACCATTTAGTCTGTAGAGGCCCTTTGGTTGGTGTTTAGTCTGTAGAGGCCCTTTGGTTGGTGTTTAGTCTGTAGAGGCCCTTTGGTTGGTGTTTAGTCTGTAGAGGCCCTTTGGTTGGTGTTTAGTTTGTAGAGGCCCTTTGGTTTGTGTTTTAGTCTGTGGAGGGCCATAAATTGACATTTATTTAATAGATGCCCATTGGTTCCATTAGTTCGCCCTCTGTAGAGGCTATGTGGTTGGTGTTTAGTCTGTAAAGCCTCTTTGGTTGGTGTTCAGGGTGTAGAGGCCCTTTTGTTGGTTTTTAATCTGTAAAGAGTCTTTGGTTGGTGTTTAGTCTGTAGATGTCGATTGAATAAGCCTCTATAGACTAAATACCTCTACAGTCTAAAAACTACAGATTGGGTCACTACAGATTAAACACCATAGAGAGGGCTTCTATACATTTAACACCAAATCATTTAGTCTGTAGATGCTCTTTAGTTGGTGTTTAGTTTGTAGAGGGCCATTAATTGAATTAAATTCAGCCTCTACACTGTAAACCCTAATAAGTTAAGTCTACTCAAATCATTTGAGGTAATTCGTTGCCTCAAATGAATTAAGTTTTGAAAACTCATTTTTTTTAGTAATTTGTAATTACTGTATGGAGTTAAACAAACTTTAATTTTTAAGTTCAACAGACAAACCAAAAGTACTTGACACTCAAAATGTGGTGTAGCTGAAACTTAACATTGTAAGTTAATGTAACTTTTGCACACTTATTTGTTTAAGTTTATTGCAATGATTACCTAGAGTTGTTTTTACTCAACATATGCTTATTGTAGTTGTTTTTATAGACAAAACATCCAAATTAAAAGGGGCACCACTCAAAAAATCTAAATAAACAATGACAACAAATTCAATCTATCAAATATTTATTGGAAAAAAGCAGCAGTTTCACACAACTGGGAGAAAACAAGACAACAAATATCAATTTCCAAGGTCAAGGTTGTGCAAATTAACCTTAAACATTTGGTTGATTGCACACTTCACTTTAATTCAAACGTCTAAGCAAGAAACATAAAAACTAATAAATTATGTTGCAAACCCACAGGATAAGTAGTGCTATGTACTTGGTACAGACACATACACTGAGCCATTAAACATCACAGCAACTGTGCATACAATAAGAAAAAAAAGTGTTGATACAGAGCCACATTTATTTCTACCTGTACTCAAGATCTTACATTTAAGAATGTAAATGAAAGAAAACAAGAATGATCCCCACTGACAATGGATTCAAGCAAAGGGAGTTGGGATTGTGTCCTCCTTCATCACGCTCCACAATGAGGATCCCAGTAGCAATACTGCTAATCGTCTCCTCTTCATTCGCATCCTAAAAATTTTACACAGTGCTTTAAGTTACAATCCTCACAGTTCCAACAAATCTGAAAAGGCTGCGACATTACCTAAAAAGGGAAATTAAGAAATCCTAATATTTATTATATAATATTGACATCTATTATTTAAACAGAATTTAATTTTATGTTTTCTCAGTCCAACATTATTTAATTCATGAAGTACATTCCATGCAGCAAATGCTTGCAGCATATTCCAAAAAAACTGTTGACACAGGACAATTTAGGGCTAGTAAGAAGTAAAAAATGTAATAGTGAGGTGATTTGAAATAAAAAAAAATTGTTTTTAGATTTGTGGTTATTTTACAATGTTATTCATCTCATACAATCTGCAATTAAAATGATAAAAAATAGCATCAATTATGTGAAAAAGTTGAGCTTGACTATCTATTTAAGTTTAAATAATTTTACAAAAAAAAGCTGTCAAATCACAATGACACATGAAAGCCAAAACTATACACACCTGCACAAAAGTTATGAAGCTGATATGAAGCTTAATCTGCATCTCTAGGGAAACACTTATCCACAGGACAGATGCATACACAAATGTTCTGCCCTTTGCTCAAAACTCTATTAACTGTGAAATTACACATGAACCTTTGATTGTTATTAGCATAGGAATATTATTTAATGCAGATTAGAAGCAGGATGCCTGATATAATGGGCTAGATATATTTTATATATTAACAAACAACCTTGTAGCACTTCATTTCATTCATTATTGCTTGAACATTCACAGATTATTTTTTCAGTGACAAAATATATATAAAGCTTAACTTACAATGCATGTCTTGAAGAAATCTTCTGTCCTCTTAATGCTAGGGTTCATTGGACAGTTGGCTCTGAGGTCTTGAGGAAAAATAAACAATGGAATTAGTTTTGGTACACATACTGCAGCTCATCAATGATCAGTTTCTGACTGCAGGACTATTATTGGTTTGCTATTTTTGAACAGAGCATATCCACGAAAGAAAATCATGTCTCTTCACTTACTGTTTTTTTACTCCAAAGCACATGGTAATTTCACTGTTTAAATAGTTTAAAATAAATTAACTAGTAGAAATGCTCCAAAAGTAACTGGATTGATTTTTCCCCCATTAGTTTTCATTAAAATTTACTTTAATTAATTTTGCTTTCTTCTGTGGATGTTTTTCTGGACATCAGGGTTATCCATGGTGTGGTAAAAGACTTCACCACAGGTCAACAGTGAGAATGATGGTTGACAAATTGTACATGGCAGCCAATTGATTAGTCTTTAATTATACACTTATTAAATGCATTTCTTAGGTACTGAGAAAACCTAATAACGGTACAGTAACTGTAAGCTATGTGCTCAGATGAAATGTACATAAAAACTATAGAACAGGGAAAAATGATCTAAGGGCAAAAAATATACACAAACCTTGGCTTGCTGTAAACATCTTGACAAAATTTGTCCAGTAAGTCCCCTCTTGATTCTGAAAACTTCAATGAGTCACGAGTTGTGTTGATCAAGGCCTCCATAAAAGCACTGCTGCAAATCAATCCCAACAATTCTAGTGAATTCCATGTAAACATTTAAGAGAAAAGAAAAACAAAATAAGAAATGTGTGCAAAAACATTATTCTTCTTCAGATAACACATAAAAGCATACCTGATTTTCTAGGAAAAGAGCAGGCCATCGTTCCACTAGTTGGCAAATAGCAGGTTTTTCCTCCACCACTTCTTTTCGTCGAAGGGTGATCCATGGTTGCTTTACAGTCATCACACTTGGAGTTTTTTCTGCAATTCTTCAACCGAAATGAAAAGTCAGCAGAAAGTTTATCTCACATTTTTTTGCTATTCCATATTATAACCAGAAAAACATCAGCAGGTCAAAACAATTAAAAGCTAAACAAACTATACATTTAACAGAAATAAAAGATATCTGGTTAGGAAACCGTAACTGTTTCAGTTAAACCTCAGAACAAGAGAAAATATTTTTGTACTCTAGTTAGTTAATTTTGCTCCTACAGCTAACATTCCCAGCTCCGGCTAGCTAGCGCTAGCAAATGCTAACTAGCTAGCTAGCCATCTGTTTAAACTGTATGTTAATACTGTAATTCAGCTCTTACATCTAACATCCCGAGCTCCGGCTAGCTAGCGCTAGCTAGCGCTAACTAGCTAGCTAACTAGCTAGCTAACTAGCTATCTGTTTAAGCTGCAACCTAGGTTATGTTAACACTATAATTCAGCTCATATGGTTAACTTTCCGAGCTCCGGTTCGCTAGCGCTAGCTATCTGTTTAAACTGTATGTTAATGTTGTAATTCAGCCCCACAGCTAACGTTTTGAGCTCCGGTTGGCTAGCGCTAGCTTTTTAAACTGTATGCTAATGCTAACTTAATTCAGCTCCCACATCTAACATGCCGAGCTCTGGTCCGCTAGCGCTAGCTAGCTATCTGTTTAAATTGTATGTTAATACTGTAATTCAGCTCCTAAAGCTAGGGTTAATGTTCCGAGCTCCAACTGGCTAGCGCAAACTAGCGAGCTAACTGTTTAAACTGTATGTTAACATTTAACTGGTCCGTTTTTAAATATAATATCAGAAAATGAACTGAAATACAACTGTAAATGGGAATACTTACTGAGAATATGAAAGGGAGTGGGGGAAATTCACATCTCCATCAGCCGACATGTCTTCACAGCTCCAACAGAAGCGGTTTGCAGGAAACAGTCCCGCAATTTGGAAATGTTCTAGACCTGTGTCCACGTGACACAGGATGTTGAATACTTGGACTATTAAGTTATTGTCACTAAAAACATTAAGTACACATACTCATTTAAAGACATAGTACAAGATACTTATTAAGATTAAGTGATGTCAACTAAATGTAAGAAATTAAGTAATTTCAGCTTAAAATTTTAAATACATACAATGTTAGGGTTTACAGTGTATAGACTAAAGACTAAGCCATAGGCCTCTACAGTCTAAACACCACAGATTGGGTCACTACAGACTAAAAACCATATAGAGAGGGTTTCTATAAATTAAACACCAATCATTTGATTAGTGTTTAGACTGTAGAAGTCTAAAGATTACTCAACAAGCATCTACTAACTAGTTCTAAACCTATATACCTCTACAGTCTGTGAATTTTGGAGTGTAAAAAGCCCCTCGGTTGCTGTTTCTCTATCAGAGCTATTGTTACAAATGACAATTATGACCCTGTGAACTGTAGCACCATGATTTTCATTCTTTTTATTTTAGCTTCACCCACTTATCACACTACACTCCCACACCAACACACATCGCCACACAGAAACACACACACACAGAGGTGTGAAACAATAAGTAAAAATGGAGCCACGGCGGGACCGGCCTCACCGCACCAGGCTCTGAAACACAAGTGTTTTTCTGCAGCACGCACAGTCTACTCCATTACAGAACTCCAAGCTGTGATGCATTACTCATCCCTGCCACTTCAAAATATGGTACGAGAAGTTGTGATACGACGTGTTGGACTGTAAACTGGAAGACATTATAATATGAGCAACTCTACAACTTTCCATTCCAAACAAGATGCCATGAAACCTGGCAGCGGCTCCACCTCCCGCGCTCGGGGTCACGCGTAAAGAACATTCAGTTTGCCTTGTTTTCAGTTTTAACCCATCTGACTCATCCCGCAAACTGCAGCATAATCACAAGATCATACATCATATACAAGAAAATATACATCATGTTCTCATGGTTACATTAAACACATTTAGATATATTAATATACTTGACCTAGTCCTAGTTTCTACACAGTTTTGGCCATAAAGTGTTCATATAACATATAACAACATCTAACACTAACCTGAATTTATATTTATTATGGATCTATTGACCTAAAGTCTTTTCAGGCTATAGACGGTTGTTGTAAAATCTGTGGATGTCCATTGGTTGGTGTTTAATATGTAGAGGTCCATTGGTTGGTTTTTAGTCTGTAGAGGCCCATTGGTTGGTGTTAAGTCTGTAGAGGAACAGTGGTTTCGCAGATTGGTGTTTTGTCTTTAAAGTCTCATTGGTTAATGATTAGTTTTTGCAAAGACTCATTGGTTTAATCTGTAAATACCCATTAATTGGTGTTCAGTTTTTAGATGCCCAAGGCTAATAAGTTGACATGTATCCTATAGAGACCCATTGGTTTCATCGGTTGGTGCTTAGTCTGTAGAAGACCGTACCATAGGTTCCATGGGTTGATGGTTTGTCTTTACAGGTCCATTGATTGGTGTTTAGTCTTTAGAGGCACATCAGCTTCAAAACTCGGTGTTTTGTTTTACGATTTACTGGTTGATGATTAGTTTGCAAGACTCATTGGTTCTATTGGTTAGTGTTTAATCTGTAAAGGTCCATTGACATGTGTTCATTTTTGAGGCCCATTGGTTAATGTTCAATGTGTAGAAGTCCACAAATTGACATTTAGAGGCCTTTTGGATGGTGTTTAGGCTGTAGAGGCCAGTTGGTTTGATTTTTAGTCTTTAAATGCACATTTTTGCCATAGGTTTTTGTCATAGGTTTTTACAGGTCCAACTGCAGAGGGTTATACTTTGACAGTAGAGGCCCATTGGGTCCATTGTTTGGTGTTTAATCTGTAGAAGCTCTTTGGTAGGTGTTTAATCTGTAGAGTCCATTTGGTTGGTGCTTAATCTGTAAAGCCCCTTTGGTTGGTGTTTAATCTGTAGAGCCCCTTTGGTTCGTGTTTGACCTATCGAGCCCATATTGGTTGGTATTTAATCTGTTAAGCCCCTGTAGAGCCCCTTTGATTGTTGTTTAATTTATAGAGCCCCTTTAATTGGTGTTTAATCTATACAGGGCATTAAGATGACATTTAGTTTGTAGAGACCCCTTGTTTCCATTGGTTGGTGTTTAGTCTTTAAAGGCACATTTTTCTATAGGTGGTTGTTTTGTATTTACAGGTCTATTAATTGGCGTTAGTCGCTCATTTGTTAGATTGTTTCATGTTTGGTCTTTTGAGCCTTATTGGTTATTGGTTGGTGTTTAGTCTGTAAAGACCTAACAGTTGGTGTTTAGTCTATAAAGTTTGTCATTGGTTCCAGTGGTTGATGTTTAGACCTTGGTAGACTGCTGGTTGGCGTTTGGTTTGTAGAGATTAATTTAATTTTATAAGAGGTGTTTATTTGAAAACTTATATTAGTTATTGTTGTGTAAATATATCTATTTTTATCTTAAGTTATAATTCATGCAGTCTGTATGTGTTTATGTGTTCAGCGATGGTGTTTATACTGAAACAAAGTGTACTTTAGTGCAGCAGCTGAGTGTCTGCCACCTTACCCAGTTTAATACGGACAGAAACGAGAAGAGACACAGAGAGCAGAGAGACAAGATAGAAGAAAGAGATAATGACGCTGAGATGAAGAGAGAGAGAGAGTAAGAGAGAGAGAGAGAGATGGCACGCTCGCCGGTTGGTAGTCTGAGGGCTTTTTGGAAGAGGTGTGAAAAAATGCAGTTATACATAAGGGCAGCTTTCTCACTCGGCGCTGCACTGTTTCTGACAGCACACTCTGAGTCGGCCTGCAGCACCAGACAGGCTACAGCGCAATCTGCAGCGCTGCCAAATACTGTCTGCTCCCGCCTTCACCCCAGGAGCTATACACTACCACACACCGAGCACGGGGGGGTCACCAAACACCACACGCTGTTTAGAGGGGTTATTTATGTCATTCAGATCAAAGCAGGGCCACAAGAAACATACAAAAGAGAAAGCAACTACACAGTTTTTTGACACATACGCTAGCAGTGCAGGGTATTGACATGGTGTTTAATTAATAAAGTGGTTGTAGGGCATTAGCAGGGTGTTTATGTGGTATTATTAAGCTAATATCAGGATGTTTGTGAAGTATTAGAAGTGTTTTGTGTGGTTTCAGCAGAACGGAGTGTTTGGGAGTATTAGTGTAATGCTCACATGGTGGTAATTGGTTTGTAGAGTAGTGATGGAGTGTTTGTGTGGTATTAGCAGGGTGTTTATGTGGTATTATTAAGGTGTGTGTGTTGTTTTAGAAGGGTTTTGTGTGATTGGAGTGCTTGAAATGTTGTTTGGGAGTATTTACATAATGTTCGTATTGTATTAATTGAGAGTTTGTAGAGTAGTAGTGTTTGTGTGGTATTAGCAGAATACATGCTTAAGAAGGTTTTTGGAATATTAGTAGGGTATTATTGGAGTGATAAAAATGTTTGAGCATTCACAAAATGTTCACATGTTCATATGGATTTAATTGAGTGTTTGTAGGGTATTAGTGTGTTAACAGTGGAGTGTTTGTTGCATACCAGTGCTATTAGTGGAGTATTTGTGTGACAGCAGTGGAGATTTTGAAGAGTATCAGCGGAGTGTTTGTGTGGTATCAGTAAAGTGTTTGTAGGGTAGTAGTGGAGTGTTTGTGTGGTATTAGTGGAGTGTTTATTGGGTTTCAGTGGAGTGATTGTAGGGTAGTAGTAGAGTGTGTGTGGTATTAGTGGAGATTATGTAGATTATGTAGAGTATCAGTGTTGGTGGCAGGGCATGTGTGGGGTATTAGTGGAGTGTTTGTAGGATAGTAGTAGGGTATACGCAGTAAGTTTATAGAGTGTGTGCGGTGTTAGGGATTTTGGGGCACACTGTCGGGGGTGTGGCTGGTCAGGTGTTAGCAGGGTGTTGGCAGGGTGTGTGTAGGGTATTAGTGGAGTGTTTGAGAGGTATTAGTTGAGTGCTTATAGGGTATTAGTGGGGTATAAGCAGTAAGTTTATAGAGAGTGTGTGGTGTTGGGGAGTTTGGGACACAGTGTTGGGTCTGTGGCTGTTTAGGTGTTAGCAGGGTGTGTGTGGTATTAGTGGGGTGTTTGAGTGGTATTAGTGGAGTGTTTGTAGGCTAGTATTGGGGTATTAGCAGAAAGTTTATAGAGTGTGTGTGGTGTTAGGGAGTTTGGGGCACAGTGTTGGGTCTGTGGCTGGTCAGGTGTTAGCGGGGGTTGGCAGGGCATGTGTGGGGTATTAGTGGAGTGTTATTGGAGTGTTAGTGGGGCATTTGTGGGCTATTAGTGGGGTATTAGCGGGGTGTTTGTGTGGTAATGTTGAAGTGGTTATAGGGTATTAGTAGGGTATTAGCAGTAAGTTTATAGAGTGTGTGTGGTGTTAGGGAGTTTGAGGCACAGTGTTGGGTCTGTGGCTGGTCAGGTGTTGGCGGGGGGTTGGCAGGGTGTGTGTGGGGTATTAGTGGAGTGTTATTGGAGTGTTAGTGTGGCATTTGTGGGCTATTAGTGGGGTATTAGCAGGGTGTTTGTGGGGGCAGTGCCAGATTTGCTCTGTCCTTGGTCTAGCCTTGCAGACAACCAACTGACCAGGACACACACACACACACACACACAGATAATGAGATACAGCACTGTGGGGAGAAAACTGTTGCCAACTCACACAAGTACACACACACACACACACACAAACACACACACACACACACACACACTGACATATTTACACACATAGGGACCCGGGAACAGAACTTAAGATACATTTACTTTCTGTTTTAAAAACATTTAAGCATGAATTTAATAAATATTTATCAACTTTATTCAGTCTTTAAAATCATATTATTTATAATTTAGCAAGTTAATGTGATATGAAAATGTCTGTAACACTTTAAAATAAGAGGACCTTTATAAAGGGTGTATGAATGGTTTATAAATGAGCTTATTAATGGTTATGAATTAGGTTACAAATACTTTAAAACCCATTAATAAGCATTATATATGTCCATTATATATATATATATATATATATATATATATATATAACAACACATAAATAGAAATGGCAATTTTCTAATTTGGTTCCACACTTATTTATACTGTCAAACTTCAGATCTTGATTTAAATAACTAAGTAAAACATCGGATCACTGTTACCTTTTCAATTGATGTGTTGTAACTGCTTATCAACGGTTTTTAAAAGCATTTACAACCTAATCAGTAATAATGAAAAAACTCATTTATAAACCCTTTATAAGGGTTAGTCTTATTTTAAAGTGGTATCAAAGTGTAGAAGACTTCACTGCTATTTCACTTAATATCCCAACCAATCACCAGCTTTACACACTGCCATTTCCAGATTTTCAGATCCCAGACGTAAAAAAACGTGCACCATGCAGCTTGATTTAGGGCATCAATGTGTCTTTGCTATCGTAACAACAGAAAAAGTACACTTTGCGTGACTCGAAACACGCTAAAGCATGCACTTATTCTCTTAATTAATCATGGCTGTGGTTAATTTTGGGTGAAACGTGAAATAAACCATTTAGAGTGTCTCTTGCTCATCATTCCCTTTAAGAGTCAGGTGAGCTCCAACTTTGGTGGATTGCTATTGTAACGGTGCAGCTACCTGGACGTGCCCAACAAACTCTTCTCAGCAGAGGAAACTGAGCTGCTGGTTGACGCTGTGAAGGAGCTCCAGCAGCTCATTTACGGGAACAGCAATGTAATTTTATTTACTATTCTGTTTATTGTTGATGTTAAAGTTGGGTTTATGTTTCCGAGATAGCGATGAATATCTGACTGTTGACTGTTGTCCAGGTTGTATTCAGTCAGTGGAGCTCCTGTGTTTTCTGTTACCAAGATAAACAAGTAAAACTGCAGAAATGTACCTGAACACACCTCATTTCCAGAACACCACACCCATCAGTGTAGATATATTCAGAAGATCTGCTGCTGTTTAAACCAGACAGGAGGAAGTTCATCATCAGTGACAGTGCAGTCAGATTTTGAAGGGCAGATTTCAGACTGTGGAGTGATGATGATGAGGTGTGTGTGTGTGTGTGTGTGTGTGTGTATATGTGTGTGTGTGTGTGTGTGTGTGTGTGTGTGTGATGGTGAAGGGCAGCTCCAGACCCCTCCTGCTTCAGAAACACTTCCTGCTGCTCATGCTGCTCCTCCAGAAGTGCAGAGATTACTGACCTGTGACAGCTTACACCACCACTAAACTGCCCTGGCACTGTGTGTGTGTGTGTGTGTGTGTGTGTGTGTGTGAGTATGTGTGTGTGTGTGTGTGTGTGTGTGTGTGTGTGTGTGTGTGTGTGTGTGTGTGTGTGAGTATGTGTGTGTGTGTGTGTGTGTGTGTTGGTCAGTAATGTATGACGGGAGCATCTGTTCCCTGTACAGATTAGTGACCCACTGTATGAGGCCAGCAAAGGTGTAAACATAACACAGGAGTTTGTGTGTGTGTGTGTGTTTCATTTCCACTACCCTGTACCTCCAGTCATTGGCCAATTTATCAGAAACACCTACTATACAGGTATCTTTGTGAGATGGGGCCACAATAGGACCACCATAAGACAACCATAGGACAACCATAGGACAACCATAGGACAAATATAGGACCACCATAGGACAACCATAAGATAACCATAGGACCACCATAAGACCACCATAGGACAACCATAAGACAACAATAGGACAACCATAGGACAAATATAGGACCACCATAGGACAACTATAAGATAACCATAGGACCACCATAGGACCACCATAGGACAACCATAAGACAACAATAAGACAACCATAGAACCACCACAATACAACCATAGGACCACCATCAGACAACTATGGGACAACCATAGGATAACCAAAGGACCACCATAGGACAACATAGGATCACCATAGGATAACCATAGTTCTACCATTTAAAACGATAGGACCACCATAGGATAACTATAAGATAACCATAGGACCACCATAGGACAACCATAAGATAACCATAGTACCACCATAAGATAACTATAGGACCACCATAGGACAACCATAGGACTACCATTTAAAACCATAGGACCACCATAGGGCCACCATAGGACAACCATAGAACCACCATAGGATCACCATAAGACAACCATAGAGCAAACATATGAGCACCATAAGGCTACTATAGGACCACCACTGCAAGCCACCATAGGACCAATATTGAGCCACCATAGGACTTAATAAAGCCAGCATAAGACCACCACAGGGTAGTCAAAGGACCACTATTGGATCATCATAGGACCTTTGTTGGTTCACCATTGAATCCTCATAAGACTACCATAGGACCGTCATAAGACCAGCATAGAACAACCATAGGGTCACCATTGGGCGGGCATAGTACCACTGAAGGACCACAATAGAGCCACCATTGGACCATCATAGAACAACAATAGGACCATCATAGGACCATAATAATTTGATTAACCAAAGGATCACCATCACAAGCCACCTTTGGACCAATATTGAGCAACCATAGGA